>NC_136015.1:21182109-21219609 GCF_048128805.1 Centroberyx gerrardi
CTCTCTCTGACTCTCTCTCCTCTCTCTTGCTCTGTCTCTCTCTCTCTCTCTCTCTCTCTCTCTGACTCTCTCTCCCTCTCTCTTGCTCTGTCTCTCTCTCTCTCTCTCTGTCTCTCTCTGACTCTCTCTCCCTCTCTCTTGCTCTGTCTCTCTCTCTCTCTCTCTGTCTCTCTCTGACTCTCTCTCCCTCTCTCTTGCTCTGTCTCTCTCTCTCTCTCTCTCTGTCTCTCTCTGACTCTCTCTCCCTCTCTCTTGCTCTCTCTCTCTCTCTCTGTCTCTCTCTGACTCTCTCTCCCTCTCTCTCTCTCTCTCTCTCTCTCTCTCTCTCTCCTCTCTCTCTCTCTGTCTCCTCTCTGACTCTCTCTCCCTCCTCTCTCTCTCTCTCTCTCTCTCTCTCTCTCTCTGTCTCTCTCTCTCTCTCTCTGTCTCTCTCTGACTCTCTCTCCCTCTCCCTCTCTCTCTCTCTCTCTCTCTCTTCTCTCTCTGTCTCTCTCTCTCTCTCTCTGACTCAGGAGGACCAGTCATGAACTTGGAATTGGGCTGTAAGGTTTCATCGTAGTAGTTTTGATAAACTGAGCATTAAAACCCTTTAATATAATCTTTTTAATTTGCATTTAAACTATTTAATTGGTCATTTTCAAAAGTATATTGTCAGTTGCATGTAAAGCACCGCTACATTGCTATTGATTATTATAGTAATAATACAGGAAAGGACAGTGTTTAGTGTGATTATGGGTACAACAGTGATGCAGTAGGCATGAGGCGTAGCTGAGGCTGGAAGGAATTATGGGAATTATCAGCACAGACAGGGTGCGTCTTTGACCAATCACATTGCTTGGCCGAAACTCGCCGTTATACAACAAACAGTCAGCAGTTTATTTTTGATCAATGTCAGGTTGCATGGTGTTTCTTTGTCTACAGCACATGCAGGTAACCTATACAGACTATATGTAAACGTTCATACAGGTACATTCAATTAAATTCAACTCAACTTTATTGTCATTCCATCTTACACACAAGTGCAGTGAAATGAAAAACGTAACAAGACAACATGAGACAACATGACATATAACACCTGTACTCACCAGGATGTGTGGTAATGCATGCACACATACTCACCAGGATGCACAGACACAGCCGATCACACACTGGCAAACATGCACACGTACACACACACACACACACACACACACGCACACAAACTAATGGCGCCTTCATCTTCACACCTGAGAGAAAACAGGGCAGCTTGACTGAATCTGTCTTGTTTCTGAAGCTTTGATTTAGAAAACAGGGTGAAGGAAGAGATTTTACCGGGGGGGGGAGGCTGGAGGCCGAGACTCTGGAGGGCAATACATAAAAGGAGCTAGATTTGTGTGTGTGTGTGTGTGTGTGTGTGTGTGTTTTTGAGAGAGAGAGAGAGAGAGAGCGAGAACAACAGAGAGAGAAATAGAAAGAACAACAGAGAGAAAGACAGAGATAGAAGAAAGGGATGTGCATTGCCAATGAAGTGAGAGCGTGAGAAAGGGTGGTTTTGAGTGTGTGTGTGTGTGTGTGTGTGTGTGTGTGTGTGTGTGCGCGTGCTGAATTGAGCAGCAGTGGAGTAGGAGGACAAGTGCGGAACAAAGAGTGTGTGAGTGTGTTGATAATAAATCAAGTCCAGATTGTGAAGTTCTCAGGCTGTTCAGGCCCATCTGCCATACTATGGCATGAGCACAACACACACACACACACACACACACACTCAAAATTCCCCCCCCATAGATCTATCTATCTGTCCTGTTATGTAGAGCATCGGCATTATTATTCAATCATCAACTCACACTTTGCACCATGTGAATGCCTTTAGATAACTGAATCCTCAGATAAAGAACCAGCAAATGTTTTCAAATCTCATTATCTAACACTGAAAGTTGCAGTATTTATACGTCACTTATAGAAAATCTTCACCTATTTATACTCATACTTAACAACATTAGTGGTTATGAATCATTTGCCTAATTTTGATTTAATTTTGGTTTCTGAACAACTGGCGCTTATGATTTTCTTTGTGTTTGTGTAAGAAGTGTGTTAACACTGATGAGGCATTTTAGAAAGTGGGAATGATTCACTGTGTCTGTGTGCGTATGTGCGCACCCTTGAATGTGTTCTGTGTGTGTGTGTGTGTATTTACAAATATTTGTATTGATGTACATGAGTGTGTATGTGTTTGTGTGTGTATGCAGCTGACCCTGCCAGACACTCGGACTTTGAAGAGTCGATGATGAATGAACGGGAAGACAGGAGCGAAGTCTTTAATTACAAATGTAGAACAGGGCAGAGCGGATGAAGATCCAACATGAGATGAAGAAGTCGTCTGATGTTACCTCCTTGGAAAACGGAGAAACTTTATCCTTGTTATTCACAAACACTCTTTCACACGGAGACTTTCGCCTCCGCTTTCTCATTGCTTCGCCAAAAAAAAAACCCTTCAAAACAAAACAAAAAAGCAACAGCTCTGGAGGAGCGTCTTGTCGTCGGGCAGGTCTGTTAGAGAGGTGTGTTTCTGGCAGGCTGTTCTGTAAACTTCTTAACGTTATGAACGCTTTTCACTAGTTTGATTCCAGTAGCAGTGGGAGTTGAACCAGGAATCCTGATCGCTGAGCCAAATGGGACTTCTGTTTTAGGAATACTGGAGGAGGAGGAAGCCTACACACACACACACACACAAACACACACACACACACACACACACACACACGCATGCACGCACACAGATCTACTGTTGAGTCATATTTGCAAAGTAGTGTGGACTTAAAAAGCCAAAAAAGCAGCACTCAGCGCTTCAGCACTCGTTCAAATCTCTCTCTCTCTCTCTCTCTCTCTCTCTCTCTCTCTCTGTCTCTCTCTCTCTCTCTCTCTTTCTCTCTCTCTCTGTCTCTCTCTCTCTCTTTCTCTCTCTCTCTCTCTCTGTCTCTCTCTCTCTCTCTGTCTCTCTCTCTCTGACTCCCTCTCCCTCTCTCTGTCTCTCTCTCTCCCTCTCTCTGTCTCTCTCTCTCTCTCTCTCTCTCTCTCTCTCTCTCGCCCTGCTCACTCATAACCCTACACCGATCTCACAGATGCCAACTGTGTTTCATCCTTTTAGTGTGTGTGTGTGTGTGTGTGTGTGTGTGTGAGATGCTCAGAGGGCAGCAGAGGAGAGCGCTATTACCAACTCAGCTGGTGGGAGAATTTTTTTAGAGACTGTGTACAGGCTTTTTACACACACACACACACACACACACACACACACACACTTCTGTTTCACCCCGAGAAGATGAGAAGAGAAGAACTGTTGATATAGCCTAGAGATGGAAGATGTGTGTGTGTCTATGTGTTGGTGTGTGTGTGTGTGTGTTTCCGTGGGTGTGTGTTTGTCCTCAAAACAGTTTTCCTTCGAGTCACAGCTTGTTAGTAATGTAGGTTATCAATAATAGGTCATTGTGCCTCGAATCTGTTTAAAAGATTGAATGTGAAATTAAACCGACAAGCAGGAGAGTCAAAATGGCTTCATTTTAAAGACACAATAAACCCCAAATTGATGTTTTCATCTGTTTCCCTCTCTATCAGGGTGAAGCATCACATGGCCACTGAGGTTAAGGTTAGCGTTAAGGTCACAGCTGGTTTACAGTCAACTTTTTAGGTGAGCATGATCCTGGAAAACCTTCACTGACCCCTGTTACACCTGCATTAACACGCACCTCATGTCCAGATTGTGCCTAGATCTGATGTAGCTGGATTATATTTACACCTGGTATTAAAATACATCTCTGGCGTACACGTGGAAATCCGGTTTCTCCATCTCTCACCAAAAGACAGATCGTCACGCTCGTCATGTCCTCCGGTAACATTTCCATCCTTTAAGCCTGACAGTAAACGCCTCGCCTCACTTGTTCCGTCTCCATGAGTGTCCTGACAGTCCATTTCTGACAAGGATCTCACTGTCTGAGCTGCCTGCCTCCTGTTGATTTGCGTGTGTGTTTCCTGGTTGGATCCGTGCAGGAAGGTTTATTTCCGTTTACATAGCTCCTATATGTGGATTGGAGACTCACTGCAATTACACTTTGTTGTTGAAAGCGTCTCTGACCAGCTGGTTTGGATGATCGGATCTTCAGTGCGTCTTGGATGCATTTTACGCCTGGATTTTTTTAATGCGTTTTTTGTGGTTAACTGATTACAGTCCGATCACGCGGGACGCTTGTTAATGCCAGGTGGAAAGAGAGTTGTAGCTTCTCATGTTGGAGATAGTAGGGTTGGATTCTCTATGGAAACAAGGGGCTTCTAGTCATGAGGAGAAAGGGATCCAAGGCTCCAAAATAGGTTAAGAAGCCTTTATTATATTTGGATATTCATTAAGTTCAAGTTTATTGTCGTGTGCATTAAAACAAATTCAGTTTCTACATTTCAATGCAATGAAAAGTTTGAGCCCTGGTTCCCTCCCCTTTAAAAAAGTGCAAATCCACTTGAAATATATAGTCCTATAGGTGAATTACACCTTCATTAAAAGGACAATAAAACCAACAAACAACAGTAGAGGACTGTCTTTCTGAAAAATTAAAAGCTTTTCAGAATAAATATCTAAATAGAAAAAAGGCTTTTAACCTATTTTGGAGAGCCTTTGATCTCTTTTCCTCATGACTGGAATATTATTTATCATGGGTTCAGGCTTTTCAGCTTGGCCAGGAAGTAGCTGGACCCGATCAGTCTCCTTCTCAGTGATTGGTCAGCTGGCTTGTCAATCACAAGAATCCCTTTCAAGTCCCCAGACTCCCCAGTCACAATCTCCTGAATGGTCTGGTGTTTACTGGGTCAGCATTCCCACGTGCGTGTGTGTGTGTGTGTGTGTGTGTTTGTGTGTGTGTGCACGCCCCTGGCCTTTAGACTAGAGGCCATAATCAGATTTGCTAAGGCTCAGTCAGAGAGGCCAGTAGCCCACTGGTCAGGGAGAGAAAACCAGGACACATGTGCAGTGTGTGTGTGTGTGTGTGTGTGTGTGTGTGTGTGTGTGTGTGTGTGTGTGTGTGTGTTTAAAGCTAATGGTCAGGAATGACAAAGTTAGTATCATTAGTTTACATGCATCCCATGAGAGAGTGTGATTCTTTTTGAGGCAGATTAGTATTGATCTTGTTACCTGTAATGTTTCAGACATTTCCACTTCTCTTTTACATTGCTGAAACCCTCTTATTTACAAAATGTAAATAAGTTGCTTGTTTTTAGCTTGATGACAGTGTATTTTTGACATTATCCACCAGGTTTGGTAAGGGTTTAATAAGGCCAAGAGCTCACAGTTTTTTCTCAATCCATAGAAGAGCCAGTGATCATTCAACTGAAAATAAAACATGAAAATTGCCAAAATTGGAGTTATGAGTTACGTTTCATGCGATATGTACAATGATAACATAACATAATAACATGTATGTGCATTCATGTAGGCAGTGCACACAGTCTTTAACATAGTCTGCACAGCCTGTAATTGTAGTGTGTACACAGGATGTAATTATCGTACGTGTGTGTGTGTAATTAACGCTTTATGCTTGTGTGTTTTCGTTTACAGGTATGTGCGCAGTTCTGTGTGTGTGTGTGTGTGTGTGAGTACATGTGCACATGACTATCAGTTTGAACCGGTGTGCATTGATTTACAGGTGTGTGTGTGTGTGTATGTGTGTGTATGTGTGTGCATTTGGGAGTCTGCATACGTGTGTCTGCATGTATTCAGTTACGGGTGTATGCACAATTGTATGTGTGTGTGTGTGTGTGTGTGTGTGTGTGTGTGTGTGTGTATGCGTCTACATAAGTGCCAGAGTCACAGAGTGGGTCGCTGTTTGCCTCGCTCATAGTGAGCGTCACCATGGCAACGGCACTAGCAGCGCAGTGTGAAGTGGAGGAAGAGCTTGTGGTGCTCAGTGTGTGATAGAGAGAGAGAGAGAGAGAGAGAGAAGATAGAAAAGGCGAGAGGAGGACAGGGTTGCTGGTTTTGAATGGATGGATGAATGGTCAGACTGGTAGGTGATGTCATCTATTTAATAGCTATGTGATTTATGTTAGAGTATTCAACCGTTCCTGAACAAATATAGTATAAGATTTCCTTTGTATTTGCACAAATAATGTGTTAACAGTGATGAGGTGTTTCATTATAAAGTATGAACCATTCGTTGTGTGTGTGTGTGTGTGTGTGTGTGTGTGTGTGTACTTGGCCCTGACAGATTATCCGTTCAGCGTCCCAAGAGTTAATGATCAAATCGAAACACAGGAGGAGCAAACGAAAGAGAGAGAGAGAGAGAGGGAGAGAGAGGGAGAGAGGTGTGTCATACTGAGCATGCTCTTTGTGCTAACTTCCTGCTCTCTTCTTCCCTACAGAACAGACAGATTCAGACAGAGACCGGCACACAACGCGCCCGACGGGAAGAGGAACGACGGGAGGAGGAATTCTGAAAAGAGCCGAGGCGAATCAGATCGAAACCGGAGGAATTATAACATTTTGACTGGTCTCCGACAAGCTCTGTGGATTTTTGTGTTACCTTCTTCTGTTTGTCGTTGTCTGTTGTCTGTTAGTCTGTTTTTTTGTCTTTTTGGTTGACAGTAAGAATTACAATCATGTTTGACCCCAAGATCTGCCTGGGAGACGGGAGACTTGCTGTTTTTTTATCTTTGTGAACCTTTTGGCTGCCAAGTTTGAGAGAAACTCTGTTTGAGTTGAAGGGGATTTTTTTTCTAGTTTACGCATTCTCTTTCTGTTTTGACTTCTCCGTTATCTCACACAGTTGTTTCCTGATCAGCGTTTGTTTCTCGTAAGAGGAAGAGAAGGTGGTGACTGACTTCTTTTTCTGCCAGGAGCCTGAGAAGCATTTGCATTCCAGTTTGGGTTTCACAAGAGGACAAATCCTCCCTTGTGTGTGTGAGACAGAGTGTGTGTTTGTGCCACACTGTGTCTGCGCAGCTCTCTCTGTGATATAATAACCTGTATCAGAAGACAATAACCGGCCCTGTCTCTCGTGGGAAAATGGGATCAGAAAAAGACTCTGAGTCGCCTCACTCCTCGGTGAGCGGCGTCCCCAACCCAAAGTGCCGCGCGGCAGGAAAACGCCAGGGACGCATCTCCTTCCACAGCCTCTTCCACGGCAAGCGGGGCTCCCGGGGCGCAAAAGCAGGGGCGGCCACCCCTTTAGCCCAGCAGCTCCATCACCACCACCACCACACACAACAACACCAACAGCTTCTCCCTGCTGCCTTGAACACAACGCCCGCCCCGGCCTCTGCGACGGCCACCGCTTCCGTGGCCGCCGCGGCCGCCGCGGCCCCCCAGGACGCCGCCTCCTGCGGCCCCTCGGAGCCCCTCTCCTCCAGCCAGCCGTCCCTGGGCGGAGCCCCTTCCTCCGGGGAGGCCAACCTCCTGGAGTGCCCCCTGTGCCTGGTGCGCCAGCCCGCCGACCAGCTGCCCGAGCTGCTGGGCTGCAGCCACCGCTCCTGCCTCTGCTGCCTGCGCCAGTACCTCCGCATCGAGATCACCGAGAGCCGCGTCCAGCTCAGCTGCCCCGAGTGCGCCGAGCGACTGGCGCCCCGGCAGGTGGCGGACATCTTGGACGACGCGGCGCTGTTGGAGAAGTACGAGGAGTTCCTGCTGCGGCGATGCCTCGCCTCCGATCCGGACTGCCGGTGGTGTCCGGCGCCCGACTGCGGGTAAGAGACAGTCTGTCACTCTCTCCTCACCGCTGTTTATTCCATGTTTCTAGGATCTGAGCCACATGTGACCTTTCAGCTTTGCTGCTGTCTCAGTGATGTAAACGTTTGTATCTGTGGGGAGATTTAGCTGAGACCTAAGAAAAAGATTTAGAGGATGAACCTCCACATGCGTTAGGCTCTCCTGGAGAAACTTCTCGCTGTCAGGTGAAAAGAAGAGGCTGACGAATCCACACGTTTCAGAGGAGGCACGTGGTCGTCCACACCCTCCCCGGTCAACAGGGGGGTCGCACGATGACGGGGCCCGTGGAGCATATTGGGAATTGGCAACAACACAATTGGGAGAAAATAGCTTAGAGGACTTATGTGTTAGCTGCTCACTGAATTGAAACTGAAATCTTTAATGACCCTGAGGGAATAAAGGTTTCACCTTGCGCATGTGATAAAAACAATAACTGTGAGTAACAGTGAGAAGTAGAAACATATGAGTCAGATAAGAAGTGGGAAAATGTAACGTTAAACATCTCCATATCTAAAGGAGGTAAAAAAAATATGTGTGATTAAATTACCGGTAGCGTTGCCAGAAGTCCTTTCATATTTGTGAAAGAACAAGCTGTAACTCAGATCAGCGTTTCTCAAAGACCGGTAAACAGAGGTAGGGCATATGGAGATTAAAATGGAGAAAGTGATAGCTTCTGCAACTATTGTCATCTCATTGTTGTTGGCTATTAGGTTGCCGTAGCCTTCTTAAATTCCCTGCAATGTAAATCAGATAAAGGCCGGTAGCTGGTAGATCAGGTAAACATCTTAAAAAACAGATTAGATTTAACTCCAGACACACTGTGCCCACTTCTAAATCCTTTCAGCACACGTAACAATGTTAACCGAAACCAGTTGTATCTCATCATTGTTATCAGGCTAATGGCTGTTGACTCTCTCTCTCTCTCTCTCTCTCTCTCTGTCTCACTCTTTCCTCTCACCCCCTTTCTCTCTCTTTCTCTCTCTTTTCTTTCCTTTTTCTTTTTCCTTTGTCTCTCTGTCGCTCTCCCACACTCGCTCACATCCGCACACTCTGCCTTTTTGGCATGAATTCCAGATGGACGGCAAAGCATCTAAAATACAATTGAATATAAAATAGCGTGTGAGTGTGTGTGTGTGTGTGTGTGTGTGTGTGTGTGTGTGTGTGTGTGTGCTCTGCTGAATTTCTCTCTGTGGTTTTGTGAGAACAGGAACCAGTGCGACCTGCTGTGTCAGAGAAGCTGAGGAAGACAAATCTGAAAGTGGAGGAGTGAAACTGTAACTGGGTTAGAAAGGCTGTTAGCTGGTCCTGTGGTTGGGGAGGGGAACAGGCCGGTCCGGGGAACTTTCTGGAACAAATGAGAGGCGTTTTATAAAGCAGCGAGTGATTCATTGTGTTTGTGTTTGTCTGTGTGTGTGTGTGTGTGTGTGTGTGTGTGTGTGTGTGTGTGTGTGTGTGTGTGTGTGTGCTTGTCCGTGTGGGAAGGAAGAACGCAGATATTCGGTGAGATTTTTCTGTGGTTTGGTACAGTAATGCTGGCGTTGTCACAGGGGAAGGCCATAACTCTGCTGTGGTGTATGTGTGTGTGTATTTGTGTGTGTGTGTGTGTGTGTGTGTGTGTGTTTGTAGGTCTCTGTCTTTATGTCTTTTTAGATGTTTGTCCGTGTGTGTCTGTGTCTTTGTATTTATGTCTCTGTTTCTGTGTGTGGGTGTGTGTGTGTGTGTGTGTCTATACCTGTGTGTGTGTGTGTGTGTGTGTGTGTGTGTGTGTGTTTCTGTGAATCTTCCTACGTGTGTTTCTGTTTCTTTTTTACTTTCTCTCTTTCTCTCTTCGTATTTGGTTGAGTGTATGAGTGTGTCTGACTGTGTGTGTGTGTGTGTGTGTGTGTGTGTCTGAGTGTGTGTGTGTGTGTGTTCAGTAGTGCCAGCAGCATCATATGGGCAGGCCAAGCAGTGACCTACATATTTAAAGGGACGATCCTCTGTCTGACGCCAGCAGAGTGACTCACTGTAACCGCCCCGCTTATTTCAATCAGGCAAGTCGACTAAGTCCAAATTATTATTCACAGCAGTGGCCTGGAGGGAGCGAGGATGACCTAAGTGTACACACACATATACACATATACACACACACACACACACACACACACACACCTGGGAGAACTGGAGAATAGGCCTCTACAGAAAGTCTGCAATAAGTGTGAATTGCTCCTGTGCAACTGTTTGACTTGTGCGTGCTTGTAAGTGAGAATGTGTGTGTGTGTGTGTGTGTGTGTGTGTGTGTGTGTGTGTGTGTGTTTGTTTCTGTGTGTGGTTGCATCTCAACCCACTTGAGGAAAGTTATGCAAATGTGTCCTCATTTTGGCATCTTATCTCGTTTGACAGATTTTGTTTGTTAGCTATGAGATCAATACTGGCTGAGTTAATGAAAGCTTGGAATGGAGCACCGAATAGAACAGAATAGAATAGAATAGAATAGAATAGAATAGAATTTGAATATTTGGCTGTCCTATGGTACCAAATAGACACAATATATATGACAGGATGTGACAGATGGAAGCACAAGACACATTTATAAACACAGAATCAATGTAAAATGTGGTGGTTGGCTATTTGTATTCCAACAGGCTGATACTCTATTACTTACTTTATACTACAGTACATATGGTAGATTAAAAATATGTGGCTGCTCTCTGTTTATTTTGAACAATCTGTACGAGGGCAGCCATTGTAGGAGTCCTCCATCATGCATTTATCCTGCATCTGTTTATCTGCAGATAATGAATTCATGAATGTTATTCAGTTGAACAAAATTAGTGCATTATAACACAAAACTGTAGTGACTCATCTGATTAGTTACCAGACCATTTATTGTTAATTTTCAGTGGCTGAAAAGAGAACATAACTTAGTCTTTCCAAACAGTTCCTCACATGTTGAGAGGGGATAAGAGTTGCTTCTCCAACCAAGTCTGTTTTTAAAAAAAAGATGCTCATTAGAGTCAAGGGTAAAAGAATATTTGAAAATCAGTAGGCACGGCAATCTTCTTTTGAGTGCAAAAGCTTAAAAAAGCTTTTACTTTCCCATGGCTACCAAACAGTTCCTCATGGGGATGGAGCCAAAGTGCAGCGGTAGTTCAGCAAGCATGCAATGCCTTTTTTTAAATGGGCCCTATTGTAGGAATTCAGAATTTGCTCTATTTATATACATATATGATCATAGATGTTTAATGAAGACATTGTTAACATTTTATGTTGTTTGAGTTTGTAAATTTAAAGTTTTTAACCAGCCTTTTCAGGCTAACTCCAGTCAACACATCACAACTGGACTTGAACATGATTGGCTCCCTTAACTAGGCAGTATATAATCCTTCCAATCAGTTTGCAGCATTTTACTGACAAACCCCTGAAATGCCTCCAAACAGCAGGTTTGCCTCATTTGAATTAGAAGAGCTTGTGTTGTCAGTCAAGTATATTATGGCTGACTTAGTCTTCAAATTCATTCAATAAATACCCTTCTAAATAAACTACATTTATTTGCAAAACAGTTTATTTGAAAACTAAACCATGAAAACTGGATAACATGGAAAGCCAAATTTGCCAGATGCAACAAATATAGAGGAATATTTCTAGGTAGTATTGGTGCAGAGATGCATATCAACAGCTAACATAATAAAACAACACACACTGACACATGGTACAAGAACAACAGGACCTCACATGCAGTGCAAAGAGACACACTATGGACGGTAGACTACAAGTTTATATTATACATGTTAGTCTTTTGTCTTTAGGTTTCTGTCTCTCACTTTTTTTTTTTTTTTACAAAATCCACCGATAGATGACTAAATTAAAGTCTTTATCAGCCATTCGCTCAGATAAACCTGTCCTCTGGTAAATCTGAGTCGTCCTCTTAACTCTCTCCTGACCCGCTCCCCTCCTCCAGCCAATAAGGTCTCGGTCTGCGTGATTGACAGGACGGGACATCCAGTGAGAACAAAGAGTGGTGCTCCGCTGTCTCCTCTGGCTGTCAGTTGCTATGGCGACTATCGATGCGGCATAGAGGGAGCGTTGCCAGGGGTAACAGGAGTTGGGACTTAATTAAAGAGATCATTACATACCCGCTGGACTCAATGTGCGTGTGTGTGTGTGTGTGTGTGTACAAGTGTCTGAAGATTTCTGTGCCTTTTTGTTGTGTGAGATGTAATGTGTGTGTTTGCATGCGTTTGTGCGTATGTTCTGTATGTGTGAGTGTGTGTGTCAGACAAACATGCACTCGGCTTGTCCCGGTGTTTAATAGCGCCTGGCGTTGGCGTGTGTGTGTGTGTGTGTGTGTGTGTGTGTGTGTGTGTTGTAACAGGCATTTACAGGCTCAGCAGGATTCCCAGGTGGACTGTCTGTCTGTGTGCGTTTCCTCGCAGCACGCAGCATGTCAACACTCATAAAATCCCCCCATCCTCTCCTCCGCCTCTCCTCCTCCGTCTCTTCCAGTGTCTGTCTGTCTCTTTGCAGTTTACATTTCAGCCGTTTTGCCAACGACGCCCTTAGCTGTCTCTCTCTGTCTCTTTCAGTGACTCTCTCCCTCTGTCTCTCTCTCTCTCTCTCTCTCTCTCTGTATCTCTTTTGCTTTGCTTTCTGTTTGTCTTTCACTCCCTCTCTCTCGCCTCCTCCTTTCTCTCCCTCTCCTCGCTCTCTCTCTCTCTGTATCTCTTTTGCTTCGCCTCTCTTTGTCTTTCTGTTTGTCTTTCACTCCCTCTCTCTTCTCTCTCTCTCTTCTCTCTCTCTCTCTCTCTCTCTCTCTGTTATCTCGGTACTGTCAGTCCATATTGCGCTCTGCACCGCAGTGGAATCCACCAATCGTGAGACAGCGTTGACGTGGGTTGCTCTCCCAGGAAAAGGCTGTCGTAGCAACCTGTGCACTGTACCGCAACAAGTCCCCCGAGTTAGCCAGAAGAACACACACACACACGCACACACACCCACACACACACACACACACACACTCTGTACTTGTTGTTTTTGTGGACAACTTCTTTGTGTCATTGTGGAGACATGAGGGAGACAACGCAGATCGTCTCAAAGCCCCGGGCGAGCTGAAGGACAGGGAACTTCTGAAGTGTAGCGGGGTGGAAACGGGGCATCAAGTGGCTCTTAGCAGCTGTTTTAAAAGGGAAACAGTTAAAGTGTAAGCGCCCCTGAGATGAAGTGTGAAGTCGTTGCTCGTTTGACATTTTGCTGCTCTGCTGAGGAGAGCTGGAAGCGTTGCGCTGCTGTTGCAGAAACAAAAACACAGAACTGCTGTTTCAGTGTTTGTCTGTCTCTCGTTTGAATTGAAAGTTTTACATGGTCATTCGAGTGCTGAGTGAGTTTTGTGACGCTTTGGTTCACGACACCTGTTGAAAACCCCGAGGATAATTTCAAAAACAAATGGGTGTAGATGAGAAAATAAGCATTCTTTTCTTTAATCTTACAAAACATAGGCTACTTTTTGCAGATATTTGTTTTTTCACAGCAGTGATACAGAGGACCATCGTAGAACTGATAATGTATTAACTGCCAGATAATGTAATAACCTGCCAAAATGCAATAAATATATCCCTTCAATGTAATAAAAATATTGACTAATAATGTAGCAAGTGAGGTGATTATATTCTTCTTATTCTTACGAGTTATTACATTATCAGGCAATATTATTATTACATCATTAGTTACAAATATTTAGCTAAAAATACATTACACCACTTCTGAAGTAATAAACACCAGTTAATGTAGTAGTGTGATATTATTGTTATTACTTTATCCAGCATTTTATTACATTAACAGGTTTTATTAACCTATTTACAGGGACATTTGTATTACATTATTTAGCAATTACGACATTATCAGTTGCTACAAAGCCCCATTTTTAACAGCTTGCTGCATTTTTTGCAGTTTGTCCACTCCTCCCGTGAAGTGTTTGTAAAATCCTGCAGCACTAATGCAGCACAGATGCAGAGTGAAGGGATTTCTGCAATAGCTACGACTGTAAAAACACAAGTCTCCCTGTAGGAATGCCAGCTCATGTCTTATCTTGTCCTCAGAAAACAAACTCTCGTCTCCTCTGCTATCCTTCAGTTTATTCCGTCCCCAGATGCCTGAGTACAGGCCGTCACACTGTTTGAAGAGGTGGTTGTGAGAGACATACCGCCATGTTGGAGGAGTGCCAAAACATAAAAGTTTGTGATGTTACCACCTCTTCCTCCTCAATCTTCTGCTTTTTATAGTATAACTTGAACATCCTACCACCGCGAAGAAAACAGGCATTGTCTTTGTTTTGTCAGGGAGGAAAGAGACAGCATCGTTACGATCTGCTTTTGTTATCACTCCTCCAACATGTTGTCCCACGTAACCGTTGGTGACGACATTTCCTGACAGGCCTCTCTTGTGATTTCTCCAGTGATTGACATATGCTTTATCTCTCTATCTGCTTCTCCTTCTCTTTAATTTCCTCCTTTCTCAATATTGTTACTAAACACACTCGTTGCTATATTTACCGTTTCTCCTCCTACCTCGCTGGCTTAAGTTAACGAAAAAGACAAAGATTAGTCTGTTATAGTTGCAAGGTGGATATTTATTCTCCAAGGACTTACAGAAAAAAACATTTACTTTACTTTAAGTGCTGACTGTTGTAAAATATAAAAAATACATGGGCATCAATGAGTAATTAAGCAGATAATCAATTGTGATCAATAGTCACAGTAATGTTGATTGTCACATTCAGAGGAGTTCTACCCTCATAACAGTCCATCAATGAAAGGTACAATTTTTAAAATGGCTGTTCCCAGAATAACTCCTTTCATTACAGCAGTATTCACATGCTTTGCAACAGTGAATACTCCACTGATTAACTAATCTCTCTCTCCTTTCTCAATATTGGAACTTTGTGATTTCCATATTGATTAACTTCCCCGTCTCTCTCTTTCCTTCTTTCCCAATATTGTGACCAAGTGATTACTCCATTGATCAAATGGTCTCTCTGTCTGTCTCTGTCTCTCTCTTCTCCTTCAATAGAGGGTTGTCAGGTGATGTAGCGATGCGTGTCCTCTAGCGGCCATATTGAAGGTCTTCAGCTCTTGGCAACAACGGCTGAGAACAGTTAATTGCATTTCTAAACTCACTACTCAGCAGTCTCAACCTCTTAGCCTGTGGAATAGACATGGTTTATTTCTGTGCTGTTTTTAGTAGGAGAATGGTCATTTAATCATTGTTCATCTTATCGATCTTGTGTTTAGATAATGTCAGCTTGGTAGTTAGCTAGCTGATGCGTCCTGGGTTCGAATCCGGACCAGGACCTTTGTCGCATACCTGTGTCTGTTCAGTTTACTCTCTGTCTGGTTAACACATCTGATTTGCACAGGAGCCAGCGTTAATTGGCTAGTTAATTAACATTAGTTGCTTTGCTAAATTAGCTTGCTGGTTAGCTAGCTAGCTAACATAACAAAAAAAAGATCCACTCAGTGGATGTTTCAGTAAGTTCAATTTGGAAACAAATGTACCTTATCGGACCATTCACTTGGTCTTTTACATATAGCGTTCATGAATGGACCACACAAATGTTCTTGAGATATCTCTCTTGTTTTTGCCTGGTTGCTAGTTAGCGGCTAATTCTCCACTGGACCTCAGGAGATTTGTGATGCAACTGCGAAGCCTCTATATACGAACTCATACCATTGTTGTTAAGCAGTGCCTTCTTCACATGCTATTTTGTCGGAAAATCAAACCCAGAACGCCCTGAAGCTTAGCAAACTTAATTTAAACAAATGTTATTTAGGATGTTTAGTCTGGCTAACTAAAAACCTGTAGCTAATAAAGGTGCATGTGTATGTAAGTGTTTAATTACTGTTGACTGACAAAACTTTTTTTTTCCACCATGTTGAGAAGGTTAAAGTTATCGATGTGTGATAACTTGGAAACTCGGGTAGCAAAATTTTCTCTGACTTTCCGATGACATCATTTGACTTGGTTAGTTACTTCTGCATCAGTTAACACCTCTGTCTCTCTCTCTCTCTCTCTCTCTCCTCCCCCTCTCTCTCTCAGGTTTGCGGTCATCGCCTCCGGCTGTGCCAGCTGTCCCAGGCTGGTGTGTCGCAGGGAGGGCTGCGGGGCCGAGTTCTGCTACCACTGCAAACAGGCCTGGCATCCCAACCAGACCTGCGACTCGGCCCGCCAGCAGAGGGCGCAGTCCCTGCACACACACAGCAACCACTCCCCCAGCTACACGCAGGAGCAGGGCCCCGGTGAGCACACACACACACACACACACATACACACACAACCACTCAACCTTTCTGGAGAGTACTTGCATCACACACACAAACAATGTCACACAAATTCACACAGACAAAAACACACATTCACATATACAAACACAGTATTTGCGTGTGTTTGTGTGTGTTTGTGTGTGTGTGTGTGTGCATGTGTGTGTATGTATATGTGCTTGGTGCAGACATAAATAGACAGATAAAGTCTTTTACCCCAGCACTTCCGTTTTCAAAATTTCTCTCACACCCCTGGGTGCTCTCTGTCTCTGCTGTCGCTGCTCACCGCACTCCTGTCTCCCTCAGTGTGTCAGAGCGGCGCCCGTCTGCAGGACCGTCTCACCGGCGCTCCTGCCACTGGGGGAAGGTGCGAAGTTCAGCCAGGCATGAGCCGCTATTTATATCGCACTTCCCCCACTCGATAGTTTCGCTTTTAACTGCAGCATCTTCTTTCAAACAGCACTGAGAAGAGCGGAAGAAGTGCTTCGGTGCTCTGATGTGCCTGTGTGTGTGTGTGTGCGTGTGTGTGTGTGTGTGAGACAGGGTTCCCACGGGCCTTGAAAATCAAAGTTCAAAGATTGTGGATTTGAGAAAATAAAATAAGGCCTTGCAAGTTTTTGAAAATGAATGGATGGCCCTGAAAGTACTTGATTTTTTTAAAAATGAAAATATAGCAGCCAAACTCATCAGTATGCCTCATCTCTCTCTGTCCGAGGATCAACACTTCACATGAGGAAAACCCTGGAGACTTGACAAGATCATGAGTACAAAAATAGGCCTCTGTGATGATTTTGACTAATGCCATGCCGGTTTTGAGTCCTTGAATTTCACAAGACCTTGAAAGTCATTGAAAAGCCCTTGAATTTGATGTC
This sequence comes from Centroberyx gerrardi, assembly GCF_048128805.1. NCBI lineage: Eukaryota > Metazoa > Chordata > Actinopteri > Beryciformes > Berycidae > Centroberyx > Centroberyx gerrardi. The sequence continues at coordinate 21,198,987 of NC_136015.1, forward strand.
TAAGTGTCCATAAACCCTCACAAAAATGCAAAACGCCCTCATCAATGAGCCTGAGGAGATTAATACCTCAAATGCATTCTTGCCTTGAAATGGTTGATGCATCCTATACTGTATTTACATAATCCTGTATCATATACTTGTTGTAGAGATGGAGAGAGACAGACCAAATGTCAAAAAGACAAAAAAAAACTACAAACATCCGTGCTTGTGTGTGCGCACATGCATGTATGTGTGTCTATAATCCCATTTTGATTAAAAGTTTATTAGATAAAACCCTCCGGCTGTCCTCAGTCATCTCTCTCTCTCTCTCTCTCTCTCTCACTCTCTCTTTCCTTAATAAACCACTTCCAGTCTTCTTCGCTCTGCCAAATATGCAAAGGGTCTGACAACAATCGTCTGGTACTGACTCACAGAAACCAGGTGTCTGTCTGTCTGTCTGTCTGTCTGTCTGTCTGTCTGTCATGTGTCTGTCTGTCCATGCCTGGCATTTATTCCACTGGAGACAGACAGAGAGAGAGAGAGAGAGAGAGAGAGAGACAAGGAATAGAAAGGGGAGAGGAAGAAAGGGAGGGTGGGAGAGAGAGAGAGAGAGAAAGTGAAAGAGTATGTCACGCTGTGTCAGCAGCATACAGAGTACACAAACAATAACAATACCTCCCTCCCCCCCCGCGCCCCCCCGCCCCGCCTGCCAAATCTGCCGGAGTCATTCTGAGTCAAAACGCCCTTTAAAGCGCAGAGTCGGTTCCCAGCATCCAGAAGCGAAACACACATTTAATGGATTCCCTGCAACTTCCTGGCTTTTCCTCAAAAAGCATTAGAGGACAAACTGCTCCGATTGCCCAATCCATTACTCTAATGAGCTTTGATTTTGATGCCAGGAGAGAAAGAGACAAAGAAACACTGAAGACAGTTTTGTACCGCTCGCATTTTAACTAGTTTAACCTTTTGTTTTTGACAAGACCTACCAAATGCAAGCGAATACTTGAAAAGTTTTGTATTTTTAACCCTTTTGACTATACATGTATGCATACAGTACATACATACATGTACACATAGATACATGACAATATTTAAGCATACAATATCTAAGCTATTTAGTTTACTCATTTTAAACAGACATAAAAAGGAATCAAGGAAAGAGTTTTGTATTTTAAGACTTTTGTATTATTTTTTTGGAGTTTTGGATTTAACCTTTTGAACTTTTTAACCAGACACACAAAAAAGTACTTAATGCTTGACACAAGTGATGATGTCACTAACCGCCGACCGTGTCCTGTTTCTGTCCCCAGCTGATGACATCAAGCCCTGCCCGCGATGCGGCGCTTACATCATCAAGATGAACGACGGGAGCTGCAATCACATGACCTGCGCCGTCTGCGGCTGCGAGTTCTGCTGGCTCTGCATGAAGGAGATCTCCGACCTGCACTACCTCAGGTACACACACACGCACACACACACACGCACACACACGCACGCACGCACGCACGCACACACACACACACACACACATGGACACACACACACTACACTTATGATGATGTGGTTCAGTCTCTAATTCCTAACACTAACCTTATACCCAAACTCCCTATTTAAAGTCCTTGTTCATACACACACACACACACACACACTAAATTAATAGATGTTTTCCATTGTATTGGAGAACACCCCATCCTCCCTGACTCCCCTCGTTAGTCATAATCTGACACCTGTGTGTGTGTAACAGTGAGTAACAGACAATAAACAGTGTGTGTGAGAGTGTGTTTGTGTGTATTTCTGTCTGTGTGTGTGCCTTCATTTGATGTGAGTAACAGTGAGTAAGCGGCAGTAAAGTGATTCCCCTCTCGGGGCTTTGTGATATTTTCTCTGAGGTCATCGCCATCCGTTTTCACTTCAGTTTTTATGTTGTTTCTGCCTGTTAGCGAGAACATCAAGCCTTTCAGAAGTTTCAGATGTTTCAATTTAAACTGTTCTAACTATAAACTGCTCTCTTCTTCTGGTTTTCTCTACACACTTCCCCCCTTCTCCTCCCCTCCCTCCTTCCTTCCACCTGTCCCTCCTGTCTCCTTCCCCTCTCTCTCTCTCTCTCTCCCTCCCTCCCTCCTTCCCTCCATCAGTCCATCCGGCTGTACGTTCTGGGGCAAGAAGCCGTGGAGCAGGAAGAAGAAGATCTTGTGGCAGCTGGGCACGCTGATCGGAGCTCCGGTCGGCATCACCCTCATCGCCGGCATCGCCGTGCCCGCCATGGTCATCGGCATCCCCGTCTACGTCGGCCGCAAGGTGAGAAATCCGCTCATCCTGTGCGACTTACACCGGTAGAATAAGTTTCAGCGCTGTGATGAACCACTATAGGATTGAGTGCAGTCCTGTGATCCTAAAATGATCGTGACATTTTCCCTCATTTTATAGCAGAGCAAAAACAAAACTTTAAGTCATTGCGTGCTTTTAATTCAAAACATTATTATAGACACACACAGATCAAGCACAGGTGAGTTGATATCAAAGGACAGAAAGCGTAGAACCTGCACACTATTGCTCACATGGTACCTTTATTAACTGAAAGATTAAAAAGACAATGTTTCAGCCCCAATTCAGTACTTTTATTCAGTCTTTCAGTGAATAAAGGCACCATTTGAGCAATGGTATGTGGGTTCTACATCTTCTATCCTTTTATTCAAAACATAACATAGGAGCTGTTTATATTTTTACAGAGATTACCTTTCAGAAAACTGGTGTTCTATAGAAAGCCATCAAGTGCAGTTACCTCATTTTTTGCACCAAATTGAGTTGAGGGTTTGAGTCTTAGAGATTTCTTTTGGATTTTCCCCTTTATTTGAATTTTGTTTATGATTACAAAAGTGACCATCAGACAGGAGCTCAACAACAGCTTTCCAATGATATATAATATTTTCTGCCAAAATGATGTGTACACCTCTTTCGCACCAAATCCTCGATATATACAGTGTGCTAGGAAAATGAAATCAAATGAAGAGCTGCAGAGAGAGGAAGAGGGGAATTTGTTTTCAAGATAGGAGCAAATTAGAGTGAGAGGAAGAAGAAGATATGGGGTGAGAGGGGAAATGATTCAGTGTGGATGAGGTGATGTGAAGTATTTATGAATCAACATCTTACTCAGTGTGTTCATGATCGCAATCTGACACTTTGTTCAAGTTTTGGCAGTTAACTTGATGACTATAAAGTCATAAGGTCGAAAACTATAGAGAAAAACTCCCTTTTTGTCTTTCCTCTTTTCGGCGGACAGTGATGTCATTCACACTTTTTTCACAGCCAGTTCATGTGTAACTTATCTTAGAGTGGACTACTAAAGAAACCGGAAGTGGAAAACCACAGTCTTGTAGCAATACACAGAAATGGTTGACAGCACTTCCACAGTAATTCTTTCACAATGATTCTCTCTCATTTTCTGGGAATTCACAACATTGCAGAATAACACTGAAAGCGTTCCTCTCTTGGTTTTGGTATGCTGGCCCGGCCCGCTTTGTGGTGAGAAGGTCAGCGATCACTCTGAAACTTGTTCAGAATTTCCTTGAAATGAGGGAAAGTACTTTCAGTTCCTCTGAACCCTATAAAAATGCTAATATTTGCTTCAGCAACCAGACCGACCTTGTGTTTGTTAAAGACAGACTGTTATTGGAGGCAGGAGTTCATTTAATATTCAAGCCAAAAACCCACAGCTGAGGGATAAATACTGAGAGCACAAGCATTTGGTAAATCAGGGTCCTTAAAAAGTCTAAAAAACTCTTAGTTTCACTTTGATGCTCCTATAACATTAGACAGTGATGCTGACAGATCCTTTAGATTCAGTGAGATTTAGTCGAGGCAGAGTGGAGAAAGTAAAGCACATGAAATACGGCAAATGCCATGAATTGTGTCGTTTCAACAAAAGATGTGAATTAGACCGGCAGCTTCTTATGTTGTGTTTCATTACTTGCCCTTCCAGCTGGTCACATAAAGTTTGACCCACATGCATGTTGACTGTTAGGACAGGGTTAATACCTTGCCCTAGAAATTGTTCCTTTATTTTGACTGTTAAATTGCTCATAAATCCATTTCCAGGAAGCATTAAAAGCGTCTTAAACAGTCTTAAGTTTGGCTTTCCAAAACCCGCAGATACCCTGAAAATATTCCACTGACATCTGCAGAGAAGTGACTATATCATGGCTGTGTGATGTTTCTGTGGTCGGTGCAGCTGTTCTGTTATCAGCCAGGCATTTCTGAGACTGGAAATTGTTAGCGACAGCCACTTATTTGCTGAAACGCAAACATCTCCCACACAACTGCAAGAGACAGGATATTGCATGAGAACGGGCATTTGGTAGAAATTTCACACCGCATTAACGCAGCTCTCTCTTGTGGAGACTTTGTGTAACTGCGGATTCATTCAGCGTCAGCCTGTTGGAAAGTGTTGGAAGCGGTTTAACTACATAGTTAAGATTAACTGGAACATTAGACACAACAGTTCTCCCACGCACTGTTTCAGGTTTTTGTTCTTGTTGCTGTTCAAATCTCGCAAAGCCTTCAGGAGCTCAGAGTATTACTGACTGTAAACCTATTGAGGAAATATCTCAGTTCAGCTGTTTGTTAGTGAGAGAAGGAAAGCGGCCTAGTTCCTCTAATGCAACGCAAATCTGATTCTTTTCAGGAGAAATCTGAAAAGCTGTGCGACAGAAATAGCACTGTAGATTAATTAGAATGACCAAATGAATCACTAAATCACCAAATTAAAGTAGAATCAACACAAAGGAAGTATATTTTAACACCTTTTAAGTTCCTTCCCTGCCCTGCTTTAGTCCAGTCCGGTCCGTGTGTGTGTGTGTTTTGGGATGTGTGTTGACGCCTCCTCCTCCTCCTCCTCCTCCTCTCCTCAGATCCACGCCCACTACGAGCTGAAGAAGACTTCTCGCCACAGAAGGAACCTGGCCATCACAGGAGGCGTGGCCCTGTCCATCGTCACCGCCCCGGTCATAGCTGCCGTCAGCGTCGGTAAGAAACACATCGGGAGCTTCGTCTGTCGACACCCGTCACTTTACAAGACTTCTGCTGTTACACGATGGATGATAGCGCCGGCCAAAACAGATTCTACTTTTTAAAGGATAGTTGATAACGGAAATCCTTGCTTTACAAAAACGCTTTCGCAGACTAGATCCTTTACATTTTTAGAGATATGGAATTGGACCAGATATTTGTTTTTCCAAATGGATATATAAGATTTTGGAAATGAACTATTTATGTATAGTCTCAAAATTTCATCTCTTTCTTTGTCTCTCTCTCCTGTTCTCTCTTCCTCGCTATCCACTGTCTTGCCCTCTCTTCTCTTTCTCTTGCTCTCACTTAATTTTCAGGGTTTTTTTTGTTTTTTTTCAAATTCAGTGAACTTTATTGCCACGATATACATGTCTACACATTGAACCAAACAGAAATTCAAACATAACGAACACAAACATAAACCAAAATATTAAATTCAAGAAGAACCCTAAACCGAATGAATCTGCATCTTCCTTACCTTGATTTTTTTTACACTCTTCTCTCTTATGCTTTCTCTGAAACTCTGAAAATACAAAATACAAAAGTCCAAAGTCCAATTGTCATGACAGGGAAGAAACCTGTGTATCATGATATCAGCATCTCCCTCTCTCTGCCCCCTCAGGTATCGGCGTGCCCATCATGTTGGCGTATGTTTACGGCGTGGTGCCCATCTCTCTGTGCCGGGGCGGGGGCTGCGGTGTGAGCAGAGGGAAGGGGCGGGGCGTACGGATAGACTTCGACGAGGACGACGGACCAATCACAGGTGAGGAAACCAAACCACAACAGATGATAACATTTCCTGCGAAGAGGAGGAGCAGGATGTCAGAAACTACAGAAGAACTACAGATTGAGGAGTTAACACATTCTGTTTTCCAGAGATAATGAGAGATTTTGCTTTTAAAATTATTTCAGCAAACATATGATCATTCTGTGGCGCTATGTCAAAGGAGCAGGACTATCACATTTCTCTTTAATCGAGTCCTGGCACAGGCTGAAATTGCATTATGCCTTGCTATTACAGATAATATAGGTAGAAAACAAAATGTGTTATCTCAAGATAATGACATAAATAACTCAATGTCTCGAGAAAACAAAGAAAATCAACTTGTTATCACAGGAAAACAGAGTAAATAAACTGTATATATGTCCTCAATGGGCTTTCGTAGATAATGGATCTATTGTATCCTTTTGACAGGATCCTTCAATTTGATTTTAATGCAATTCTACATATTATTCCTGGAGTTGAATGTATTCCACCTGTTTGGATTGAAATGATTGTACATCAGCTCCAGTGAAGGTTTTATTTATCTGTAAATTCCGATTAAAAGATTCAGTTCATTCATTCAACATTCGACCCTCAGTCTCTGACAGTGTTTCAGCTCTGCAGCACATAGATACAACTCACACTCATGTAAATAATATTTTATATCTCGTCCTCTGTCAGTGGCGGATGCGTGGCGGGCCCTGAAGTCCCCCAGCCTTGGGGAGAGCAGTCTGGACGGGGCGGCCAGCGGCCTCAGCACCACCTCCCCCAGCGAGGGGCTGTCTGTGGCCCCCGGGGCGCTGGGTGACACCCCGCACTTCAACACCCTGGCAGGCGGCGCCCTGGGGACCCGCACCGGCAAGTACAGCAGGTAAGGGTTAGGGAAGGATCTGTCAGCTTTCTCTGTGACTAATAGTTATATCTAGAGCTGCTGAGTGATTCAGGGCTGCACTCCTCTCTGTTAACATGATATCATTTGAATTGGGTGTAGTTATGACATCACAGGTTATCATTCCTTCTCTCTGTTCTGTTCTATTCTGTTCTATTCTATTCTATTCTATTCTGTTCTGTTCTGTTCTGTTCTGTTCTATTCTATTCTATTCTGTTCTGTTCTGTTCTGTTCTGTTCTGTTCTGTTCTATTCTATTATATTCTGTTCTGTTCTGTTCTGTTCTGTTCTGTTCTGTTCTGTTCTATTCTATTCTGTTCTGTTCTGTTCTGTTCTATTCTGTTCTGTTCTGTTCTATTCTATTATATTCTGTTCTGTTCTGTTCTATTCTATTCTGTTCTATTCTATTCTGTTCTGTTCTATTCTATTCTGTTCTGTTCTGTTCTGTTCTGTTCTGTTCTATTCTGTTCTGTTCTGTTCTATTCTATTCTGTTCTGTTCTGTTCTGTTCTGTCACCTAATAAAACAGAAATACCATTAATAATCATTAGAAGATGTGCTTTGAATCAATGTCACTCACAGCAATTTCTTTTATTGATTTTTTGGTGATTATATCGAATGGGTAATGTCTGTAAGCACAAGGGAACTAAACAGACTCCACTGTTATTGCTCTTTAAACTAGAAGGCACTCCCAGAGCGCACACCTCCGCCCACGCTGAACAATTCTCCAACTTGCTGTTACACCCAAACACATCATTCCTATCACTTACATTTTAAATTAAATTGATTTCCTGACCCTGCAAACACCCTTAGGATTTGGAGTCAAGTCTCTGTCTCTGCTAGTTTCATAGTGATGGTTGAACAACGACAATCCCAGATGCGGATCACCACCAAAATCAAATCAATTGTTCCATGGTGCGAGGCCAATCTCTCCGCCAAATTTCATGGAAATCCATTTATAAATTTTTGAAATATCGTGCTGACAGACAGACAAACAAGCTAACTAACAGCTAATAAAAGCTCCATAATGGTAATATTTAATGTCAAGCTGGTGTGTGTGTTTTTTGCTCTTCATTCATGTTAACTCAAAGTACTTATAAGGCTGTATGACTGAGCGTTATAATTGATGGATATTGATTTCCCCTCCTCCTCCAGGCTGGAGGTGCAGGCAGGGGAGCTGGCTAAAGAGTCGGCCCAGAGGGAGACAGGCAGCCTGGGGGCGGGCAGCGACTGTGCCAGCACCCGAGGCATGGCCGGATCCATCATCTCCTCCTACACCCTACCTGACAGGTGACACGGGACGGGCTTTTCTTCTTCTTCTTTGGGCTTTTCTTCTTCTTCGGTGTTTTTCATCTTCCTCTGTTTCCTGTTTTATCTTGGATTGTCCCTTTTCTGATCGGATCACTTCTCACGTCTCTTCTCTTCTCTTCTCTTCTCTTCTCTTCTTTTCTCTTCTCTTCTCTTCTGTCTCTATCTCCTTTTTCCTTGTCAATTCAATTCAATTCAATTCAATTCAATTCAATTCAATTCAATGTGCTTTATTTGCATGAATGTTCACAAACAATCTTGCCAAAGCATCTAGATAAATATCAGCTTTATATTATATTCCCTGCCCTGTGTATTAGTCTAAGTGTGTGTGTGTGTGTGTGTGTGTGTGTGTGTGTGTGTGTGTGTGTGTGTGTGTGTGTTGGGTGTCACTCTCCTGTCACTCTCACTCACACACACAAACACACTGTCAGATCAAGAGCCGATGTTTTGTTAGGTGTCAGGTTTCAGATCCATCTACAGCTCCATCGGGTTTTATTTGGTGTGATGAGATTGAGATAACAGAATTAGAACTAATCTGATGATGATGCAGGTTGACGCCTTGATCTCATGTTGTCTCGTCTGCAGCAACGCCTCGAACTGCGTAAACCCCTCTTTAGATTAGCGGCAGCTTTACTTAGCAGATTCTAACCTAGTTCTTCTTCATCTTGATTAAAACTGCAGTAAACAAACATCACATCAGAGATATCTGCATTTGGCTGCTGTTGCAGGAAATCTTTGTACTTACAAAGAACATTTAACAAAAATTAAATAATTTATGGTTGTCAAGCTGAAAATGAGACTGTTTTTCTAGATGTCTGAAAAGTTGATATTTGATGTTACCAGGTTTTTATCCGACAGCAGCGATATCTAGTCTGTCAAGTCAAGGTTCCTGGATACTGAGGCTGATTTGATGTGAACCATCTGTCTGACCGCTCTGTGTGTGAATCTGTTTCTCTCTGCAGGGAGTGTACTAACCTGGAGATCCAGGTGGACATCGAGACCAAACCCAGCCATCTCTACCTGACCAGCGAAGAGGACCTAACCCCGCCCCCGGGCTCTGCCGCCATGGCGACCGCCTCGGGAGGCGAGGAGCCTCAGGACTGCAGCTCCAGAAGGGGCGGCGCTCTGTCCGGCTCGGCGCTGGGGCTGTCGCCGGGAGCGTCCATCAGGGAGGGGCTTCGCGACGTCACCCTGGCGCAGCCGGAGAGCATCCGCAGCGACCTGGAGATGTCGGACACGCAGTCGGACGACATCGCAGAACTGACGTCGGACGAATGCGACTCGCCTCACCCGAAAAGCTGCCGCCCGGCGTCCGGCCAGCAGCCGCAGCCGTCCTCCTGCCGAGCGCTGAACCCCTCCACCGAAGGCCTTCACTGTCCCGCCGACAGCAACGTCATCCTCTACATCTGAGAACAGCGGCTCTCAGGATTGCACAAAAACAAACTAACAAACCCCCCAACGACTGTATGTTTTAGCTTTCCCCGACTTCATAGCTTTTCTTCTGTCGTCGTTTCTCTTTTGCTGCTTTTTCGACTCACAGAAACCGTCTTACACGCGGACAGCCTTCGTTTACTTTCGTCTGTCTGTCTTATCTATCGACCTGTCAATCTCCTCACTGAGTAAATTGTCAGGGTTCTACCTCTGAGATTTATAAGATGACGATTTATGTTTACTTCTTGGTGCAAAATGCCTTGGCTACTTAAGCAAAAAAAAAAAGAAAAGAAAAAAAAAGCAAGACAAGAGGTACAAATTTGCCACAAGAAATATTGCAAAAACGAAACGATGAAATACGGTGAAACGTCACCAAGCACAGCAGTGGGTGAAGGATTGTGAGGAAAATAGATTTGTACTGAGGACGAAGGAGATGTTTATAACAATGTGTGAATGAGTGTGGACTTTGTACTCGACTCTGTTGGCTTTATTTTCCTCTTTTCCCCTATTTATATCCAAAAGACCTTGAAAGCGTATTATTTGCCAAGCGCATGAGTCTGCATGAGCCACGTCTTGTGTGGAAGGTTTGAAAGGGGCAGCAAGTTCCTGTTACACTGGCGAGAGTTTAGTTTACGTCTGCACTTGAATCTCACTTGCCCCGCACAGAGAGGGACGACTGGGAGGCGAGAGTGAGAGAGAGTGAGAGAGAGTGAGAGAGAGTGAGAGAGAGAGAGAGAGAGAGAGTGAGAGTGAGAGTGAGAGTCTATGCTCAAAAAATACATAGATCGAGTCCTGACAATGATGTGGCTGCAGTGAAACCAGAGAATCTGAATCGATGTTCTGTGGGTGAAATACACCGAGGGAAGATTCTATTCTATTCTATTCTATTCTATTCTATTTTATGACATTGGCTGCTAAACAACGTTGTGTTCATGTGCTATTATGTCGGAAAATCAAACCCGGAAGACTAAAAATAAACCGTCCTGCAGCTAAACAAGCTAATTTGATGAACTTCATTCAAACAAATGTTAGTTCGTTTAGTCTGGCTAACAACAAATTTACAATAAAGGTGCATGTGTTTGTGTTTTCTTTCTGTTGACTGACACAAAACTTGGGTTTATCACCTTGTTGAGAAAGTTAAAGGTCAACACTACAAAATTTAGCAGAAAAAATTGGGTAGCAAAATTTTCTCAGAATTTCCGACTTAATCATCCGACTTTGGAGGGCATTCATGTGAAATTTCCAAGTAAAAAATGTGCTTTTCTGATATATCCGATAGCACATCTTAATGTGCTATCGGATATGTTGCCTAGCAACTCAGAAGACAGCCTGTCATTGTCAGAACTCCGTCACTGTATGGCTCTCACTGACCCACACAACACACACACACACACACACACACACTGACTTTGATTACTAGTTTCACCCACTTGAATGTTGTTTTGAGCGTGTGTGTGAGTGTGAGAGAGAGAGACAGAGAGAGAGATACAGAGAGAGAGAGAGAGAGATATTCCCTTTCACAGACCATCAATAGAGAAACAAAAGTAAGGCAGACAAATTCACAAGATACTAGAATGAATGAATGGACTCTTGATGAATGTATTTGTTTGTCCCACTATCTGAGTGATTTTTTTTGAATGAGCACTTGTGCACTTTATCTCAAATGTCAATTGTTTTTTTTTGTTGTCATTTTTTTTGCTATTCATCGTCTATTGCTATAAGTGAGTTTACTTCCATTGCATACAAATGTCTGTGGTACAACCAAAATAAATCACTTACCAGAAAGCCTCTTATGTTGGATGTAACAAATGAAGAGTTTGGTTCCAAAACATTATACAGCCATTGTGGAGAAAACATGCTTTCCTTTGTCAAGTTCATCATTCAATATCTATAACATTTAGGGGATCCTGTGTGTTAAAGTGTTCAGTTTACCTCCTATCTTTCGTAAAGGGATAAACTCTTATGTTTTTTTAATTTTGTTCTATTCAGTTTGTTCTATTAATCATTTTGTAATAGTCTGTCACTTTCTTTCAAATGGTGGATATCTCATTTTGGACCTGAACTCTTCACATATTGATGCTGGTGATGCTCTTTTTAATCATACTCAATAGCCTGAATAGTTTCCTAGCTTTCTATCACCTTTGTGCTTCAGTTTAAAGGGGTTTTCTACCAGGTTTTCCTTTTAATGTACGAGGAACCGACCTGGAAACCTTCTCATCTCAGAGTAGCTTTATGGTATTCAGCTGCTCATATGACCGGGCGACGCTTTGTTTGTCTCTACCTGCCTGTGAGAAAACACACGAATGTACCACGGATGGAAACTGAACTTGCTGAAAGAGGCTGAATGAGGCCTGGGGCTGATGAAAAAATGTCCTATTAAGAAATACTTATTTGAAAGGTTTAGAGTATATAGATAGCAATATTTACGTGTTATTATATGTGTATTTCCTGGCACTGTTAAAAGCCCTGCCGTGTGTGTGGGGTTGTACATGCAGGACTGTGAAAGACTTCTTGTGGACCTTTGGGGAAAAAAAAAATAAACACAATCTTCTGTTGCACCAAAGAACTGACTTGTTGTCATAATGTGTAAGAGAAAATCAAATGAAAGCTATTGATCTCTCTCTGTCTCTCTTTCTATCTCTCTCTCTTTTTCAAACACATTTTAATAACAGCATAACTGTATAAGGTAATAGGAATATTAAAACGTGTATTCTGGAGAAACTGCTATTTATGTTATGCTGCATAAGTTTTCTCCAGTCCCCGCAATGTAAGGCAGGTTGAATAAAATACACAGAATTACAATCTAAATTTTGTTAGATTTGTTAGATTTTTTTGTTAGAGCTTAAAAGAAATCGTTATTGGGGTTGCTATGAAAAAAATATATTTTTTTATAAGCTTGAAAACGACTGAAACTGAGATTCCTTGGTGACAACTCTTCACAGCACTGTCGTAAACAGGAACGTGGTGTGTTCACAACACAACCAGCTCCTTTACGACCGTGTTTTGCTTCACCGTAAAGCAAAACGCGTGGATTCGAGGAAGGTTAAAGTGACTCCTACAAAACACGGTAAATAAAGACGTTTCTGATCATATTTAGGGAATTTTAACAACCATGCTTATCAATTGTGTAAGATACATATTGTTCAACGTTTTAGAATAGCAACAATGTGTAAATACGGTACAGTTAGAGCGAGTGGCCTGTCGTTAGCATGAACAAGCTGTCAAGGGCTCAGGATCGGAACCTGTGCTTACAAATGATATAACGTTAACATCATAACAAGATCATCGTTTGTATGTGCATGTATTAGTTTTAATGAGAGATATAATGCTTTTGTGTTTAAGTCTTGTTACAGGAAAATGTACAAGTCAGCTAGCAAGCTAACCTAACTAACGTAACGTTAGCTAACCTAGCTAATTAGCTGCACTTTTTCCAGTATAAAAAACTGACTAACGGCACATAAAGAGAATAGCTTACTGGGTTTTCATTTACACAGTCATCCCAATATTGAAATCTCGCTTAATTTAACAAGTTACTTGGATCTGACTGATCTGGTTTTGTCACTTTCAATGAAATCCACTATACAGTCTGTTATCATTTTGAATATATGCGTGAGACAGATGGCAAAGGGGTTTGCTGCCGTTTTACACTTCAAAACACAAGACCGTTACTGTCCAGGGATGCCACTGAGCAGTGATAGTTTTTGTTTCAAGATGCTTTGTACCCAGTTAGGAGAAATTTCTCTACCAGACATTCATCAGCCTGTATTTCAAAATCCATGACTCTGTCTTCAGAACAATAACAGTTTTGTTAAGTGAAGGTCTGAAGATGGCTCCAAATTTGAGTAGTAATTCATAATGTGCTTTATCTTGTTTTGGAATGAAACCCGAATTTCAGACAGTGTGCTAAGAGAATATTATTTCTAAAATAAAAAATAAATACATGTTTTATAAGCTTATATCTATCACATCTAACTTTCTTGGATTATAAAAGCCATACCTGATGGCCCAAACTGCACCAAACGCCTTGCTCTACTGTGGAGAGTGACTTGCTCTGGACTGATGTTTTACATAATGTAGTTTACTACAGTCCATATGATGGTCACTGTCTTGGTGTAGCTGCAGTGTCTGAGTTAGTTTTCTGTCTTGTGTAATAAATGTGCAGTGCAGGTGATTTATCCAGCTCCCACCAACCCCCCAACTTCTCTCAAGTGCCAGTTTTTCCTTGCTAATCTGTCTCTCGCTTCTCCCTTCCCTTAATCTGTCTCTTCCCTCTGTCCACTCCGTTACATCCCATTTCAACCATCACTCTTCCCTCTCCTCCCTCCCCCCCTCTCTCCTCCCTCAGCATCATGCCGTTTGTGGACCTGCAGTCGCGGCTTGGCATCAACCTGGACCGCTGGCTGCTGCTGCAGAGCGGAGAGCAGCCCAACAAGCGGGCGGCGCGCTGCCACGCCTTCGAGAAGGAGTGGATCGAGTGCGGCCACGGCATCGGGCAGACCCGCGCCAAGAAGGAGTGCAAGCTGGAGTTCGAGGACTTCTACGAGTGCATGCACAGGGAGAAGACGGTGAGTGTCTGCGTGGGAGGGGAGGGATTTTTTTCAGGGTTTTTTTTAGACAGCTTTTTTATTTTACCTTAAAGACGAGATGAAATGAAAAATGCCTTTTTAACCCTTTTAGATCACATCCCCGGTCATACTGTGCACCTATTTAACAATATATGCCAAAAAAAATACCAAAAATCAATTTCATTGTATTCTTATATCAAAATTCAATCATGTTTTCTTCCTGTAAAACAAAATATGCCGTGTGCTTACGTAAGCATGCCCGTAACTAATTTCAGCCAATAATATCATGACATCCACCCATCAATCAATCTTCAACTTTTAGCGCACAGAGCTAAGAGGCTAAGATTCATTAGTTAGCTAGCTAGCAACAGCATGGTACTTCGGTGTGTCTTCGGGTGTTATGACACGCCCACTTTTCAACGTTCAAATCAAATTCCTCCCAACGTTATGTCCCGCCTGTCTTTCCTGTTTCACTCGGAAATACGTCACGATACGGAAGTTAGATACTCTCGAAATGCCGTTTCATCTCGACTTTAAACTGGTCTTGAACCCTGCGTGATAGATAACCTCTCTGCACCACATACATTTCACTCCAAAAGCTAGTTGTTGCATTTGGTGGCTGGGCAGCTTTTAGTCTTGAATTCATGCAAGTACTTTTGAATTCAAGTGCTGATTTGCCACCAGTTTATGTCAAAATTAAACTTGCATAATCGTAGCACATCACCAGTATCAGAAACCAGAACGTTTTTAGGTACCGACTGCTGACCCAAAGTTTATGAAGATAGTGTAGATTTTGCAGTAAAGGTCTACTAGCCTGCTGGACCATGATCGTCTTGTTTTCGGTATTATATCTTGTTTACATGTTAGCACAGACAACATATAGCTCACACACTGTAATTTGCCAATACAGTGGGAAAAATCATTTGGCTAACAGGCAAGTGCCATTAACACAACTGGGCCTGCTGAAGCCTAGAGGTTAGAGAAGCGATGGCTTGTGACTGGAAGGTTGCTGTTGTGGATCCCAGCACCGGCTTGGGAAATCTGGTTTCAATTCTGTTCAAGTTCTGGAAAACAACAATAAATTGCTTCCCTGTCTAATCCTCTGAATGTTAGAATTAAAGCGAGCTCAGCTCCGACAGCAGCGTGTGTGTCAGCAGAGAAGACTGACAGCTGCGCCACTCGCTGTGAATGTTGCTGCAGCAGCAGGAACTTCCTCGCCTCCATCCAGAACCCTTGACTTGCTTGTTTGCTGCCACGCCGAATTCTGTCTCATTCATCTGAAGCAGAGTGAATTGCTTATTTAGGATGAGTGTCAGTTAAGCAGTGTTCAGTGACATGAAGTTCAGTCTGACTTGACACAAATTTCATATCTGCTGAAGACGTATTCAGGTTGAAATATTTTCTGAAACATTAACTATTAAAGCTGCCATATGTAGCATTTTAACATCAATACCACATCACCGCATTACTTTTAAGACATTATTATCGGCAAGAAGACTGGCTGCCTCTACCGGCCTCTACTCTGCGTTTTATATTGTGAGCCACCAGATCAGATTTGGCGGGAAATCTGCTGGAAAGCTTTACGGCACAAAACAGGAAGAGGTTCTGTTCTTCCACAGCAAACGGAGCTAAAGCTTTCAGAGTTTCTGGCAGCAGATGGTGGAAGGAGGGAAAGGCCGATGGAAAAATCACTTCCGTCATGTTTATCTTCTTCAGTTAAGTGAAAGAGAAAACAAACTCACACAAAGTGACGCCAAGGAGAGGGAGGGGCGGCGGTAAGCAGCAACATCCTCTTTACGACAGGAAGTAATGGGATTTATGTGAAATGTGGTCTTAATTTTGAGAAACACTAGAACTAACAAAAACACTGGCATGAGATAAAGGTTGCCAAACGTTTCCACAATGGTCTCATTTGTTTGTGGTAGTTGTACCGAGGTATCACAATTAATTTGTCACTGATATATTGATGTTTAAAAATGCTACCTGTAGCACCTTTACAATTTTCACGAAGCAGTGAGGCCTGTTTCTGAAGATCAACAATATCTTTGACAGCACCAGTGAAAAAGGTGGATGTTTTTAGAACGTTTCATTAAATTATGAATTTCTCTTCTCCTTCCCTCTACTCCTGTTCTTCTGTTCTCTTCTCTTCTCTTCTCTTCTCTTCTCTTCTCTTCTCTTCTCTTCTCTTCTCCTCTTCCTCCCTGCAGCACAAGAGGTTGTATGACATCCGTCAGCAGCGGGACAAGATGGTGAAGGAGGGCTCCTACACTGCGCCCCCCCACCACTCAGGCAAGCAGAACGAGTCGCCATGAGGGACCGGACCACACACTGCCCGCGCCCCATCCTTGTGTATAGTAATTCAGATATCACTATTGCCCTGTACAAGTTTGCAAATAAATGTTACCATTGACTGTTCCCCTTGGTCTCTCTCTCTCTTTTTAGTGTAGGGAGATGTGTGCAGAAGATATGAAAGTGATCGTAAGGAGTTAATGGGAATGTATTTTTGTTGAAAGGATTTCTCAAAGAAACATGATCCATTGAAGAGATATGCAAGTTGAGGTGATAATTTTAAAAATATTGTTTGACTTAGATATATTTTTGATTTGTATATTGACAAAACCTCTAGACTCTTAATAAGCCAGGTCACAAGAGGAAAAACTTAGAGCACAGTCAGTTTTAGATCTTAATTCAGTTTAGTTCATTTCAAATCCTAATTACCCTCTGAGGGAAATTTACACTTATAAATAGGGTTTACAAAAAAACCCACACACAATACACACAGATGGTAAAACAATAAAATACGACAAAAACATATCCCTGTACCATATGAACAAGTAGCAGAAGACCAATGCTGAAAAGAGTTATATTTACTTCATGTATTGTATCCAAAGTATTTCACCTGTTCAGTCACATGACCTGCTGTGGATTACAGGTAACCTTTATCTCAGCTATCCTGCATTACTGGCCTTATAAATGAACCTGATACAGCAATAAATTCAAAAAACCTCAAATGTTTTTTTCTTACACGTTGAAAAATTTACAAATAATGGTATAATTGAATAATTAAATCTACAGTTTTTACTTATAGCTTCCCCTTTACATGGGCGGGTTAAATGACAAATGATTTAACAATAATTCTCAAGTTGGAGTTATCATGTACAGTAGTTCATTGAGCTTTTCCTCGGCTGTAAATGGGAGTTGAACTAGTCGTGGTCGTCAGCGAACTTGTTGGGCATCCATTAGAAACCATTTTCTTAACCCGCTGACCTAATTCTAGTAAATGACTCGATGGATTAGTGAGTAAATGCTCCCGAGGGGCGGCTGGACCGCTCCGATGAGAGATGGATATGAATGGATGCACTTTGACATCTCCGATTCAATTATCAGCGTTTAACTCAAACTGATGGGATTAGGAGGCTGTGTGCCGCCACAAGATGGAGCTAAGACCACAGATAATAACTCGGCTTTGGGCCTTTGTGAGCTCTTTCCATCAAAATGAAGCAGTTTCTTAGATATTTTAAAAGCAAACATGTATTTAATCTGTGCTATTTGGTGGACACTTTTACTCCAAACACCTTACAGTACCATAACTGTTTACATCTTAAGCATGTGTGGCCCCAGTGGGAATTGAACCCCTAACCCTGGCAGTGTTAGTACCTTGCTCTACCCATTGAATTACAGTAAGTTTTACATCAGTGGGTTGAGTCAGGGTTGAGTTGGAAAGAGTTGGAAAGAGTTTTCTGACACCAGAAGTTTCCAAGTTCAATTCCCACAACTATCAGCAGTCTATTGTGTCTATCAACAGCCTGTTGAAGTGTCCTAAAGCAGCGGTTTTCAACCTTTTCACCCCTTAAAACAAAATCCTGCATCCTGCCTACTCCCATCACAGGTGTGAGTTCAACCAAAGAATGATTTTCCCTTTCCAGGCTGTTTCATTTGATTCATTATCAGAGGCCTAGAGGCTGAAAACTATTCAGTATTTCACAAGAAAAAAGCAAAAATTTGAGAAAAATCTGGAAAAAATAGACAAATAATAAATTTGTATGGTAGAAATATATTTCTTTCCTATCTCATAAATCATCTTGTGACCTCCCTCAAAATTATCTCGTGACCCCCTGGAGGGTCCCGACCCCCAGGATGAGAACCAGTGTCCTAGAGCTAGACACTGAACCCACTCACTCTGGATTAAAGCATCAGCTAAATGCCTAAATTGTTAATGTCAGCCAAACTGAAAGTGAAGGATAACTGAAGTTGCCAGGAACACAGACTTGCCCTTGGGCTGCTTAGCCACAAATGAGAGGGAGTCCCCAAATGCTAAATTATATAATACTGAGTTTGATGTCGCAGCTAAAATCAATTCAGTTGAACTACATAGTGGTTTTGACTTCTCTTTGTCTCTGTGTGCTTGTGTGTTGATGGCAGAGGTTTTGTTTTTTTGTTTTTTTCAGAAAGAGTGACTCATAACTGTTTGTCTGCATGCAGTCTGGCCTCGTTGTCCTAGTTCTCTTCAGAGCTAAATTGACTTTATTAAGCTGAAAATTACAGATGATGGCTGCATTGTAGATCATGATACCTAGACCCACTGCTCACATTATCACAAGGTTTCAATTGGGTGAATTAGGGTCTGTCTGGGTGCATGGCCTTATTCAATTAGTTGTTTTTATAGGCCAAAAGCACGGCCGCTGCCCAGGGAATACATGATAGGACCTGTAGTTTTTATACAGTTATTATGTACTATGACCCTGTTCTCTCTAAAGGCTAATCAATCCAGCATTGTTTAATCATTAACCTATAATGAAACAATCAGCAGGGATTATAGTGAACTTTGCTCCTTGTTTGTCATCACTGCAGTAGAATAAGTTTCATGCGGCCGGTCTGACCATTAGCCGTTTGTTTGATTAAAACGGCAGCAGCAGCCAGCCTCGTTAATCCTGAACTGTCGGCCAGCATTCCCCTGCACTGTCTGATGGGATGGAGGGAGGAAGAGAGAGGGAGAGAGAGGGAGAGAAGGTCTGGATTATCCTGCTGTGGGCCCCAGGGCAAGCATGGTCTGTCCCCCCCCAGCACTTCCAGTGATCACCATTCGACCCAGTACACTGTGAATCTGCCTAAGGGCGGACTTACTGTACCATTAGGGAAAGATAGGCGACTGCCTTAGAGCGCCCCGCAAAAGACTTAAACAACTACTACATGCCTCTTTTTCATCAATTTAGAAGAAATGTATGTATTGAAATATACCCCTCCTCTTATGACAATAGTCATGACCTCCCCTCAGTCAGGATGTACTGCACTGTTCTACTTAAAATAAGATTAAGATTAAGATTGCACTTTATTGATATAACATAAACATAACACTATAAAAACTATGAAGATAAACATTATAAAATTATGATTTGACTTCAGATGCGATATTGCCACTTGACGTTAAACTCATTTTCCTTGCAGCTGCACCCATTTGCTGCGAGAAAAGAGAACTCTTGCACCTTGTTCAGCTCCAACTTTATGGTAATGTGGGGTGCAACTGGGGGCCGACACCAGGCTAACATGTAAGAACTCAGCATCAGTGAAGTGAGCCGATGCCAAGAGATCCAATACCATTTACGTTATGTGCGCTCCTATGCATTTCAACTGTAACAGACTGCAAGGTTTGAGGTGCAACTCTGAAGAGAGGAGGGGAGAATCTGAAATTGTTAAACACCGGAAACCTAAGTGCTCCTAGGTATTTGGTATCGGCGAGTACTCTGAATAAATTACTGAGTAAATTACTCTTTCAGAAAAAAAGGTATTGGTGCACCCCTAGTAGAAAGGATGGGTTGAAATGGGTGAGGGTTGGGATTCACGGGGCCCCATTCTTGCCTTTGCCCAGGGCCACCAAATCAGTAAATCCGCCCCTGCAACTGCAATTATTGAAGATGGCTGAGATAGTATGCAATTTACAATTAAGTTACAAATTTATATACATGCAAACCCTGAGCTGTCCGGGGCCCCAGGTTATGAACCCTGCATGTGTTGTTGGTAAACCAGACACTGAGGAAGAGGAGGAGGAGGAGGAGGAGGAGGAGGAAGAAGAAGAGGGGGAATGAACTCCACTGTCAGCCCAAACTGAAAAGACTTCTCCCTGCAGATTGGGAGCGGCGGCCCACACTCCTCTCTCACTCCTCTTCTCTCTCCAACTATAATCAATTCAGACGCTTTTTGATTTACTCCCTCTCTCTCTCTCCAGATGTTGAAGAGGGAGAGGAGGAGGAGGAGGATGGGAGGGGGGGTGGAGGAGGATGATGGGGGTAGTAGGTGGGGGGGGGGGGGGGGGATTACACACCCAGATTAATACTATCTCATGTGATGTAAAAGCACTGAGCATCACACAACCCAAAGCCAGAGCAGAGCCTCCTCTATGTAATCCTAAAATGTATGTGAATGAGTAGCCGCTGCAAAAATGCCAGTGTGAACGCCCCTTTTTTCCTTTCCTCCCCAAACTGAATGTGTGTGAGTGTGTATCCCAGTCTGTGGCGTCTATATGAGCGTGTGTATGCGTGTGTGCGCGCGTCGGCCTGGGTTTGGCGGTGCTGAGCCACGGATGACGCAGGAATACACCCCAAATTTCAATTTCCGCGACACTTAACACG